>NC_133775.1:56223070-56263882 GCF_003597395.2 Chelonoidis abingdonii | reverse complement strand
CAAATCTTGGGCTTTGGATGATTTTGTTAGTTGTTTAAAAAAACCCTCATCCACCTCTTCCACCTGGTTAGGTGGCCTGTAGGAGACTCCTAGCATGACATCACCCTTGTTTTTTTATCCCCTTTTAGCCTAACCCAGAGACTCTCAACACTTCCGTCTCCTAAGTCCATCTCCACCTCAGTCCTAGTGTGTACATTATTAATATAAGGCAACACCTCCTCCCTTTTCCCTCCGTCTATGCTTCCTCGCCAGGCTGTACCCATCCATACCAACATTCCAATTGTATTATCCCACCAAGTTTCGGTGATGCCAACAATGTCATAGTTGTACGTATTTACTTATTAGCACTTCCAGTTCTTCCTGCTTATTACCCATACTTCTCGCGTTTGTATATAGGCATCTAAGATACTGATTTGGTCTTGCCTCCCAGTTTTGTCCTGACCCTCCTTTCTCTCTGCCATTATAGCCCATGCCCCCTCCTATTTCCAACCCATCTCCCAGGTCTCCATGTTCTCCACTTACCTGTGGGCTTTGCTCACCTGTCCCCATCGAGCTTAGTTTAAAGCCCTCCTCACTAGGTTAGCCAGTCTGTGTCTAAACAGGGTCTTTCCCCTCCTCAAAAGGTGAACGCCATCTCTACCTAGCAGTCCTTCCTGGAATAGGATCCTGTGGTTGAGGAGGCCAAAGCCCTCCTGGTGACGCCATCTTTGCAGCCAGGCATTCACTTCCACTATGCACCTGTCTCTGCCCGGGCCCCTACCTTTGACAGGAAGGATTGAAGAGAATACCATCTGCACTCCAAACTCCTTCACCCTTACTCCAAGACCCCTGTAGTCAATCTTGATCCACTCGGTGTCACACCTCACAGTATCATTTGTGCCCAAAGGAAGGCATGGATTCTTTCCTCAAGACAAATAGCTTCAATGGGGCCTCTCCACAATAGTTACTGCAGCCTCAGGACTCTAGTAGTATCTGCTACTCTTTGCACCCTTTTCCCTGGTGGGGAATGGCCTGTGGATCTGCTCCTATCCCTCTGCAACCTGGGCCTCACAGGTGCTGGGCCTCACAGGTGCAAGAACTGAGGATCAGTTGCACCAAAGTAGGCATTGTGTCATCTATAAAAGTGGTGCTTGCTTAAAGAAATGTACTGAAATGTAAGTAGCCCCAAAAATTTATTTCCTAAAACTAGGTTTGACACTAGTCAAGAGAGGCCTAGTAAAAGTAAAGTAAAACAATTAAAAGGTATTTTTAAAATAAGTTAGGGCATAACCCTAGATCATGTTGTAAACATGTTTTGGTCCTAACTGGTTTTTACAAGTGTTTTAAAGAAAATGTTAATGTTTTGAAAAACACTATCTATACTGATAGTTATTAGCTTAGTCTTCATGCAGATGTTAATTAAGAAAATACTTAAATCTTAAATAGACAATAAAAAATAACAAAATCTTTCATTATGGTAATGGAAATATAAATATGGTAAAAGGTAATGTTAATTAATTAAGAGGTGTTATTATAATTGATTAGGAAAAAAGGAGCATGCTGATTTTAGATTGGCTCACCCATCCACTATCAAGGTACTGTTAGAAAAAAAATTATACCCATTCTTCCCATCCAGGGATTAATCACCCCTGCATAGATCATTTCATCTTAAAATATAAGTATGATATGCAGTAGATACCTATATTAATTATTTTACTATAAATGAAGTCTTTAATTTGATCTCTCATTGTGATATTTACTGTCCTCCACTAAATTAAATGATCTGTAATTGCCCTGTAGGCTTGAACCATGAAGAATTCAAGTTGGTTGTATTCCTTACCTTTAAAGTACTAATTGGTACTACATAAATCAAAGGTTACAACAGGGGGGTGAATTCTGAAATGTCTCCTTCCACCACCCAAGTGGAACTACACACAATTTTGCCATGTCTGCAGCCCTTCCCTAATCTAGAGCTGACACGACAGACAGCCACACTAGCTCCACATACATTCAGCAAAGGTTACCAACTGTCAGTAAATGTAAGGCCTATCAGTTATAACTGAACAGCGAAAATTGCCTGCCAGAGTCAAGACCGTCTAAAAAAACATGTATCCATAAGTATAAATGGCAAGATACTCTAGGACAGTGGTTCTCAACCAGAGGTACGTACATAGAGATTTTCTGGGAGGTACTCAACTCATTTAGATCAGCGTTTCTCATCCTGAGGGTTGCGACTCCCATGGGGGTCATGGGATGGGTTTAGAGGTGACGTTGGGGGTGTGCAAGCAGGGCAATTGCCTGGGGCTTAATGCCACAAGGGGCTCCGCAAAGCTAAATTACATGCTTCAGCCCCAGGCTGCGGGTCTCTGGCTTCAGACAAGGCTCACAAATGAACAACAGGCTCAAGTATCACACTGAATTGTAAGTACAATCGATTTATTTTATAATGATACGGTAAAAATGAGAACGCAGGCAATTTTTCAGTAAGAGTGTGCCGTGACACGCTACCCTAGCAGAGTCACATAAAACCTAGCTCCAAGTATCCTACCATAGCCATGTAACCGTAGCTCCAATTACCCTACCCATGGCCACCCAAACCCTAGGGTGGGGAGCCCTACCCATAGCAACCACAACCCTACCCACAGGAACCCTCACTCTAGGGACCCTATCCTTAGCAACCCAAACCCTAGCTCCAAGTACTCTAACCTGTAGCTCAGTGGGCTAGATTGCCTTTATTATATTCACTGCTTTGCATTATATTCTGCTTTGCCTGATATTCAGCAGTAATGCAAGAAACTTACAGCCCTGTATCCAGTAAGAGATTAGCTTCAGCAAGTTACCATAAGGCTTTAGGCCTATGAGCTTTGAACAGATAAACTTTGCACAGATGGAAATCTCTAGTATTGGGGAGCTGAAAATAGAGTGTTTATGGGGAATTTCTGACCACAGGAACAGGACCCAGGCACAAGAGTGTCATGGCAACAAATTGATATACTTATCAGGTACAGGAACTACATCTGTAGATACCTAACCACAAGAAGCCCATGGTAATGGATTGACTTATATGATAATAAGTTAAGATAATGGATATACGAACCTATAGGAGAAGGACACACCAAAATTAGTAAGGTGAGGATATACAAATAAAGGAAAAAGGAAATATCCCTACTGAATATGCATCAAATACAGCAGCGTCAGCATATCATATTATAAAAGTTGCATCCCAGCCTAGGGCAGTAGGAGAAGGAGATTAAGTCGGTGGAAGGTGCCAGAATGATGGCCACAGGTGATGAGGGAGAAAGTGATGGCGATGAGGAAGATGATGGTTAACATTTCAGATTGTTCCACAATGGATAGTGGGAGTATATGGATGTGCCGATGTACATTCTGTAGTATCCCTGTCTATCTTACTGAGTTGGGATGTTTGTGACTGTCCTAAATGTAAATACAGAAGAGTTCCTATAGTGTGAGTGTTCTAACTGTGCACATGGGGGTTCCCAACTATATAATAATTTGAATAATAGTTGGCCTGATCTTGGGACAAGATCTTGTCAATTCTCAAACTGATAACTGGGGATTCTTAAGTAATCAATGTAATTAATACATAAACTATAGTTCAGGCTACAACCCATAACAACCCACATGCTAGGGCGTGAACCCTACCATAGAAATCCTAACCCTAGCTCCAAGTACCCTACCCATAGCCACCCAAACCCTAGCTCTAAGTGCCCTCTCCCTAGAAATGTCAACTCTAGGCAGGGCGGCGCCAGAGTTTCTGGCGCCCTAGGCAGAATTCAGGGGGCAGCATTTTGTGCGCTCCCCACGGGGCGCGCAGGACCTTTGGGTTCCGCTCTTGTCACACCGCCGAAGAAGGACTCTCTGCCAAAATGTTGCAGGCGACAGCAGCAGTCATTGAGCTGCTCAATTGCCTGCCACTGTTTTCCATGGCATGTTGGCAGAAGGTCCTTCTTTGACGGCGCTACGGGAGCAGAACCGGAAGCTCCCATGTGCCCTGTGGGGAGAGCACAAAATGCCGCCGCCCCGAATCCTGGCGCCCTAGGCAACCGCCTAGGGTCGCCTAATGGAAGCACCGGCCCTGACTCTAGGGGAGAGAGCCTGACCCATAGGAACCCTAACCTAGGGCGGGGACCCCTACCCATAACCACCCAAACCCTAGCTCTAAGTACCATACCTCATGAATCCTAAACCCTGGGCTGGGAGCTCCACCATAGGATCTGTAACCTTAGCTGCAAGTACCATACCCGTACAAACCCTAACTCTAGCCCAGGGCATCCTAGTCTCAGAGACCCTAACCCTGGCCCGGGGAACATTCCCCTTCCAAACCCTAACCCCGGTCCAGGGAGCCCAACCCTCTGGAAGTCTAACCGTGGCATGTGGAGCTATAACCTTTGGAACCTTAACTCTAGCCTGGGGAGCACTGCCCTTTGAAACCATACACTTAGCCCCTGGAGTGTTATGTTTTGGAACTAAAACCCTAGGCCCAAGAGCCCCACCATCTGGAACCCTGTCCCTATCCCTAATAATCCTATCGTATGGTACCCTAACCATAACCCTACAAGCCATACCTTGGGAACCCTAACCCTAGACCGAGAAGTCCTACCATCTAGTGTAGATATGCCCACTAGTGGCAGCAGAGTTGCCAACATTTGAAAAAGTTTTCAATGAACATTTGCTAACTAAGCTGAGGTCTAGCTGATGAGACCCCAGGATCTGGAGGGTTGTGTGCATATTCTGCTGAGTGTGAGGTGATTTTTTCCTTTTGAGAAAGAGGCAAAGAAAAATGCCTGAAATTCGGCAAAATGGGGCTCAAACCCTATAGTGCGTGGGCCCAGCATCTGCATTGACTGGAAAAATTGTCACCTGACTATGTCAAATTGTCCCTCTCCCCAACCCGACAGTTCTCTCTTCCTCCTACTCTCCCACCCCAGCACTGTGTTCCTATTCATCTCCATTTACTGCTTCTTCTCATGCTGGAGGAGTATCCTACTGTGTAAGCACGAGGTCAAACACCTTGTTTAGGGTCTCCCCCAGGCAGGGCCTGGACTGGCCTCTATTTTGCCTACATTGAGTGTAGATGTGCTCAGCAGGAGCTTGGGAGGTGATGCTTGTACTTAGAGAGGTCTAAATGGCCTCACCGGGTACAGGCATCACCTCCCCTCTCCCTAAGCTCCTGCTGAGCACAGCTGAGAGGCATCCAGGTCTTCAGGACCATGTGGTGTTTCTCAGAGCTCATCACACCTCATCAGCTGCTAGAAGGATTCTTCATCAATGCACTTGCCCTACACCCTGTGGCCATCTCTGGGAATTGCAGAAGCTCAAAGGCTTGGACCACTGGCAGAGACTGAAGTTACATGGGGCTTATTTGCAAATAGGAGCAACAAAAATGATTAAAGGTCTAGAAAACATGACCTATGAAGGAAGACTGAAAAAAAATGGGTTTGTTTAGTCTGAAAAAGAGAAGACTGAGAGGGGACATGATAACGGTTTCCAAGTACATAAAAGGTTGTTACACGGAGGAGGGAGGTAAATTGTTCTTATTAACCTCTGAAGATACAGCAAGAAGCAATGGGCTTAAATTGCAGCAAGGGCAGTTAAGGTTGGACATTAAGAAAAACTTCCTGTCAGGGAAGTTAAGCATTGGAATAAACTGTCTAGGGGAGTTGTGGAATCTCTTTTATTGGAGGTAAGAGCAGGTTAGACAAACACCTGTCAGGGATGGTCTAGAATACTCAGTCTTGCTTTGAGTGCAGGGGATTGGACTAGATGACCTCTTGGGGTCCTTTCCAGTCCTATGACTCTATGAAATAGAGGAGCAGCAGGGGCATAGCCACCTTTTTTTATTAGGGGGAAGGAGCTAGAGTTAAAAAAACAACAGCTGTTTAACATTGCTTTAATCAGTAGTTTTGTGGCATAGCTAAATTTGTCCATTTTTAATAGAGACAGATGAGCTTCTGTTCCAAACCTTGTGTTTCCTTTATTTATTACTGCAATCCAGAGTCCCTACAAGCTCCCAGTTCCTACGCCCCTGGGCAGTGACTGTAACCTGGAGGTAGAAGGTCTAAAGCAGAGTGCAAACTCAGAGATGAATGACGGAGCAACCAGCATGATAGACGATATCCTAAAACAGAGAGGCAGCTGCTACCACAGTATCTAAAATAAGAGGCAGTGTGAGAACTCCTTCAACCATCAGCAACAATAGAGCACTCTTCAATAAAAAGTGGTGAGGAAAAAAAAAACTGCCCCAAATCCTGGGAGAAAGAGGAGAGAAAGTGCAGACCACATTATGCTACAGAGAACTCTGTCAACTCCTCAGGGATGGACAGTAATGACTAATGGATATAGGGTGGGGGTGGGCAAACTTTTTGGCCTGAGGGTCACATTGAGGTTGCAAAACTGTGTGGAGGGCCAGGTAGGGAAGGCTGTGCCCCCCAAAAAGCCTGGCCCCCACCCCCTATCCAACCCCTCCCACCCTTACCCTCTGACTGCCCTCCTCAGAACCCCTGACCCATACAACCCCCCTGCTCCTTGTCCCCTAACTGCCCCTGCCCAGGACCCCCTACCCCTAACTGCCCCCCGGGACCCCCACCCCCTATCAGCCCCCCTTCTCCCTGTCCTCTGACTCCCAGACCCCTATCCTCACCCCTGCCCCCTGACAGGCCCCCAGGACTCCCATGCTTACCCCCACATTCCCTGTTCCCTGACTGCCCCCCAAACCTTTACCCCATCCAACCATGCCCTGCTCTTTATCTCCCAGACCCCCTGCTCCTTATCCAACCCCCCCAGCTCCCTTACCATGCCACTCAGAACAGCATGTCTGGCTGCCATGCCGCCCAGCCAGAGTCAGACACACTGCCTGCCTGCTCAGCAGGAGAGCCCAACCCACTGTCCGGAGTGCTGCCCGCATGGCAGCATGGCGTGCAGGGGAGGGGGACAGCAGGGGCAGGGCTGGGGGCTAGCCTCCTGGCCAGGAGCTCAAGGGCCAGCAGGATGTCTTGCAACTGAATGTGGCCCACAGGCCATAGTTTGTCCATCTCTGATACAAAGGATCAATCTCAAACACATCAGGAGCAGCCCTATCCCAGCAGATGACTCCAGCTCTGACCCTGAGTGCTGGCTCCTTTTAAGTCTTTGGCAACACTTATGCTGATAAAGCTTTATTGAGTGGAATGGTGTCAGTCTTGCCTATCCACTTTCAGATGTCACTGGCCTTCCGTGGGAAAGGGACAGGGAAAGCAGCTGCAGGACGATGTGCGGGGGGGGGGGAGTGCGGAATACTGTCACTGTTGCCACAACTAACTGCCTTGGAAAGAGGAATCACAATCTTCCGGATGTAATCATTCCTCTGCTTATGCTCCTCTTGCACTCTGCCTTTGGAATACAGCGGACTAAAATTGAACCCAAGCCTCACCACCGTAGCCACAGTTGCAAACTTTCACATGGTAAATAACACCCGAATTCCACAAGCAGCCAAAATCAAGCTATCCCATTTCAAACAAGGCCAAACAAGCCAGTCCCTCTATGTGACTTACAGGGGTGTCAGGTTTGTAAAATTTTGGTGGTGCCCCAGAACGGGTCCAAGCCATGCCCTCTCCAGCACACACACACACCTCCCAAGGGTCTGGAAGGAAGTTTGGGTGCGGGAGGGCAGAGGGATGGGGCTCTGCGAGGGCATTGGGTGTGGGCTCTAGGCTGGGGCAGGGGTGCAGGGATGGGCTCTGGAAGGGCGTCTGGTGCAGGCTCTGGCTGGGCAGGGTTTGGAGTGCAGGAGCAGGGGTGGGGAAAGGCTCTGGAGGGCATTTGGGTGTGGATGCAAGGTCTAGGCTGGCAAAGGCAGTGGGTGCAGGGGCCAGGCTCGGAGGGAGTTTGGTGCAGGTCTGGGCTGGGGAAGAGAGTTGGGGTGCAGGAGGGCTCAGGGCAAAGGCAGAGGATTTGGGTACAGGGGGTGAGGGCTCTGGGGCAAGGCAAGGGCCAGGATGAGGAGCTGGATGCAGACAGGCTGCCCAGGGCTAGGGCTAGGAGGACTCCCCTCAACTCTGCCCCCACAGGTGGCAGCGCCGGCAGCAGCGAGCTCCAGGAAGAACCCCACCTCTTCCTCCCTCCCGCCCGGGAAGCACACACACCCTGCACCACTTTCACTGCACATGCTCCTATGGCCACTCTCAGGTCCAGGAAGCCCCTTGCCTCTCTTATAGTGGGTGCCGGGCGGGGGATGCTGCCATCACATGTGGCCTCCTCCCTGTGTGTGCCCTCACCGTAGCCTCATGGGGGGGGAATGGGGCTCCCTTGCCCAGCATGGGGCAGGAGCCAGTGATCGGGGCACGGGTCAGACACTCACCAAAGCCCAGCAGCTGCTCAGGTTAGTGAGGTCCAGATGTCTCTTGGCCAGAGGCTCGGGGGAGGGGAGGGGAGGGGAGGGCTGCCAATCATGTGTGCGCCTCCTTCCCTTCCTCCCATGCAGCAGCAGCCAGCTGCCTCGGCCTGATCCTGTTCTGGTGCTGTAGGCTAGCCTTACGCAGCAGCCGGCAGTGCAGGCAAGGGACAGCAGGGCGGAGCAGCAAGGCAGCCACCAATTTTATCAGAGAGGGACACTCTGGGGCCCAGGGATCATGCATGGGGGGCAGCAGACAGGTGGGGGATGCTCCAGGCAGGACTGGGAAAGAGACCTGGCTCAAAACATTTGTGGAGCCAGGCCCCCGGCCCTGAATATTCCTGGAGCCCAGGCACCATGGGTCACCCCGGGTGACTAGATCCTCCTGGCGTGCAGTCTGGGACAAACCTGACTCTCTACCACCGGTGCTCCGGCTTGCTGGGAGCCAATTTAAAAAGAAAAAATAACGCAACAAGCCAAACAAGCAACTTAGAAGCCAATTAAGCCAAAACCAAGCCCAATTTCTGCGCTTTTTCACAAGCTTGGCATGTCTGCCCGTAGCGTGTCTTTCCTTCAGTAAGGCACCACAGACACATTAGAAGATACAAAAATCATAGCAAATAGTAAATATTTCCTCATTAAAAAGACTGGAATAACTCAGCCGACAGCCTTCCCACTGAGGATCCAAACAGCCCTCCCTGTCTTCCTCAGCCCACTGTGTATACACCAGTCACTCACCTCCCTTCTTCCTCAGACGCCTGCAGTCCCACCTAGGAGCGTTTGCCTGCTTGTTTGTTCAGTGTTCTGGCAGCAGAGCTCAGCAAAGAGGCGGGAGAACAGAGGGTTGGACTGCAAGGGACAAAGAAGAAAAAAGCAGAGGGAGGCGGAGAGAAAAATCAGTACAAACAGAGTAATGGAGGAGAAATGCATTGAGGGCCCAGCTACGTATTTTAGTTTCGTTTCTCCTGCAGCGTCTTAGGAAGGAAGTCAAAGACTTCCTTATGGTCTTTTCCTTTACAACACACATCATAGATGATTCTAACGGATATATTTGCAGTGTAAAACTTTCATCAGGGTTCCTAGCTGTTGGTACACATGTAGCCTATCCTCAGTACGACAGACAGCAACAATTGCCTGCCAAAGACAAATCCATCCAAAAACACTACGTATCTAGTTGCAGGGTTCTTTAGGAAATGCCTCCCTCTTATCCAGGTCACAACCTATGTATTTTCAGAGGTGAATTTAATACAATATAGTTTTCAGATATAAGTTGTCAGCTCCCAAAGCTAGAATGCTTAGTCACTACTCTGCTCACTGACTCATGCAAAACAGACTCAGGAAAATAACACTAAAGAAGTGTGGAATCTGTAAACACTAAGTGATTATAAACAGAAGTATTGGAGCTATTATTAAAAATAGAATAAAAATCAGAGCAGATTTTCTACCTGGTTCTGCTCTGTTAGCACTGGTCAGAAGCATACGTGGAGAAGAGACGGGCTGGCCACAACCCCCTGACTATCCTCAGTGAGCATAGAGCTGGCTACACTCCCCTCGTCATAGCCCCCAGTGCAGGGGATATGTACTAAGCACAATATGCTCCAGCAATCTCCAATTGGTGTTTGGTCTCACTGAATAATGAGGTTGCCATCTACTGGGAAGGCATCCTTTAGGAAGCATTTCCAGCTAACATGATATAGAGCAGCCTCTGGGCTCCTCTTTTACACCCTGGGCTGACTGGAGAATCAGGGCATCATAGCTAGCTCACAGATCATCCTCTTCCTACTACACTCAGTGGGAGTTGGTCATGGGGGAGCTCTGGCCCCTTATGTTTCCATATAGTCAGGTTGTTTTTATAGTTAATCTTTACTCTTTGGTTTTTAGAAGCTGATGAAACGTCATTAAAATGTGAACAGACATTTGCTTTTTTCCTAGTTGTTGATAAATTAGCATTCAGTCACTTAAAAATAAAGGGCCCATGTATGCTACTAACTGTAAGAACAGGCGGATTAGAACCCAGGTTTACATAGCTTGGAGCAGCTGATAGTCCCACAGTGGCATCAGGGGGCTATGCTGAGCCCCACCCTGGGAGCACTGTGGAGAGTAGGCACCACAGGACATATGGCTCACAAGACCCAGAGTGACAGAACCTGCAGTTCTCTGATTGGCCAAGTGCCCCTTCTTAACCCCAAGGATTGTTCAGGCAACCATACAGACCTTGGCCTGTTACAGTGCTAGACTTTGTTTTGGCTCCTGATCGCCAGTCTGAGTCCAGCCTGACTTCTGCCCTGAGCTTCTCCAGTGGTCAAAAGCAGGATTGAAGACAAAATGGAGGGGTTTCCAGGGCCTTTTCTATCTTCTGCCATGTGGAAGGACACCCCTTTGGTCTTACTGTGGAAAATCACAGCAGCAAGGTGGAGTTTGGAGTCACCTGGGCAAGCAACATATCCATGTATGACTCAGTTCTCTACAGGTAGGGCAGCCATTGCTCACATGCTAGCTTGAATGTTCCCAGGGAGGCTCCTCATATGTGGATTGATGTCTCCCAAGGTCCATTGTTAGTTAAGTATTTCTTGTTTGGGCATTTAATCTGAAAATCCTCAAGAAGCTGACCAAATGCTTCACTAATGCTACTTAGAATCAAACATATTGAGATACAAGTAGATAGCCAATATTCATAACTTCAAATACAAAAATGACACACATACAGACGGCATAATCATAACAAGCAAATTGCAATCTTTTCATAGACACCTTGCTTCACCTCCTTTGTACAAGATTTGGTGCAACTATCGGATCTTGGGTGAAACAATGATCTATATGGTTACTGTTCATGTCAATAACGTCACAGCAGGCACTGTGTTGTTATTCAGACAGGTCCCCTTCATGGCTTCCTGATTTAAGTACTGGTATGGGCAAATCAGGGGGCTGTGAGGGGCTGCCACTCAGGTCTTGCTGTGCAGTACATTCTGCCAACTCCAACCTCATAGGGTCTTCCTGAGTGATGTGGCAGTGGCAGTAGCCCAAAATCCCCATGGTCCTATGGTCCAGCCCTGCAGGGCCTTAATATGATGTGATCTGTCATGTTTCACTGTTTTTCATGTTTAGCAGAGTATTATTAAGCCATGACAAAATGATGCAATGTATAAATTTACACTATAATTTACATTTGATACCAGCTTTCTCAAGATAAACAAAACAAGGCACTAACATGTTGATATATTAAATCAACTATATTAAGATAATATGTTCTGAATTTTGTTTTAACCTTTAAGACAATAAAATACTCATCCAGAAGAGAGAGGCAGAGAATTTAGTTCATAGTTCAACACCACATCCCCATCACAGAAAATGTTTCTATTTACACAACAGTCACTAGTCATTCATTAGAATACACAGTTTTGTATCTTCAAGTAATAGAGAAGCTGTAATCGTAAGGTGTTTCTCAGAATCATATTAATGAGGGCTGTCGATCAATTGCAGTTAACTCAAAAATTAATTGCAATTAAAAAAATAATCACGATTAATCGCAGTTATAATCGCATTGTTAAACAATAGATACAGAAAAGGATACAGCTTTTCTCTAACTTTGGATGGGTAAAAGCTACAACCACTCAAATGCAAAAAGAGAATCTACATTTGTAAATTGCACTTTCATGACAAAGAGGCAAGACTACATTCAAATACTGTATTTGTACAAGGCGAATTAAAAATACTATTTCTTTTATCTCTCATTTTTAAAGTGCAAATATTTGTAATAAAAAATAAATACACTTTGTATTCTGTGTTGTAATTGAAATCAATATATAAAAATGTAGAAAAACATCCAAACTATTAATAAATTTGTTTTTCCTAAAGTTAATTAAGTATTTTAGGAAAATTTATCAGAGTGGCCACCAGCAAAAGGCCACCAAAAAATCTGTTGTGACAACCCCTGGTTTAGTCCTGTGATTTGAATACACCAATCCTTGGTATGACTGTAACCCCCTAATCCTGCACCAGGGCTGGCTCTAGGTTTTTTGCCGCCTCAAGCAAAAAAAATTTCGGCTGCCCCCCGTCCCAGCCCTGGGCTCTCCCCCCCGAGACCCCTGCAGCCCCAAGGCTGGGCTCTCCTCTTCGCCGCCCCCCCCCCAGTGCCCTCCAACACCTCCTGCCGCCCCAACTGTTCTCTCCCTCGCTTCACCTCACCCCTTTTCGCGCAGCCTGGGTCACGTGGTAACTCACCCAGGTGGCATTCAGCAGGAATTTTGGATGGCAACAGAAACAGAGCGACTGGTCCACTATGGTTCAGAATGCAGTACAAGTGGAAAGATCTTCAGCTTGTTGATTGGAGGATATCATGGATGCATATTATAAGATTGTCCTCCATCAAATGCGGAAAAGTTGAGGTGCTTTCATTAATTCCTTTTTCCACTTTGATTCTATGAGGGAATTTGCCAATGCACTATCCTGTCTATCCTTTTAAACAACAACAACAAAAGAGCAAGGCTGTTTACAAATAGCAATTCCAGTTTAATAACCACTGGAGGCATTCCTTGCTGCAAGTTTATCCTAGTTTTTTTACAAGCAATTACAGTGGATCAGTATTTTGATTTGGAGAATGAAGCAGCTGCCAAATGCATTGAACAACCTGAATTTTTCAGTGTTCAATCTAGAAGGCAGGTGGGGGGGGGGGCCTGTGGCCTCGAGGGAGCACAGCAGCAGTATGAGCATATGTGGCGCTGCGTGATGCCATAAAGAACAAAACTAATGTCTGAGTGGCACCTAGCAAGGGGCTAGGGGTTACGAGTGGCGCGGAGATTCGGTGGTCAGTCAGGGGCAGGGGTTAGATGGGTCAGGGTTCAGGGGCAGTCATGGCGGAGTGGTTGAAGGCATGGAGTCCCAGGGGTTGTCGCAGGACAGGTAGGGTTGGGTACTGGGGGGAGTTGGGGGCTCAGGAGGGACAACTGTGACAGAAGACAGTGGCGCCTTAGAGTGGGGGGTGGATCTGGGGGAGATAAGGGATGGAATCCAGAGGGGTGACATAGGGGACAGGTAGTGGGGCGGTTGAGATGGGTTGGGTTTCAGTGGGGGTCCAAGGACAGTGGTATGCAGAGTGGACTACCACTCCCCCTGTGAGCTGCCTTTTTTTTGAATGTTAAAATGGTCTCTTACCCATTCACTGCAGGCTGCCATATGAGTTTCATTTCCTTCCTTTCCAGTTTGGTATGGCAGGAATGCTGGGAAATGTAGTTCTTTCCCTGCTCCAGGGTGGCCTATAAGGCAGGGAGCTAACTCAAGAACTACAGCTCCAAGCCCTGTTGTTTCAGACTCCCATGCCACACCGTGTTGGGCAAATGTCTTGCCCAAGCAAGTGCTGCTTGCTGGCTGGAGAGAGCTGGGCTGTTGTCCTGCCTGTGCTCTAATATGCATATTTGTTCCCATTTCTCAAAATGGAATCCCCTCTTGTTGAACAGTTTTATGTATGTCATATAACCTGGACAAAATAGCTGACATGCAAGAGGACATCATCAGAGCCGAGACAAGTAGCAAAGACGAACACCTGAAGGGTTTCTCTTTCCACCGAGGTTCTTGACCACCAGCTGTAGATTCTTCCTGCAGGACTCCTATATCAAACTTGCTGAATACTAAATCTGCTGCCAACATATATTGGAAAAAAATGTTCACACACCATAAGGTCTGTCTTGCCTTCCCCAACCCATCCACACATAAACAGAATAGCTCTTTAATGCTTGACACCAAACTGTATAACCACTTATTAGCAGAGGTTAGATTAAACTACTTAACTGCTCCACAGTTCAGCTCACTCGAGTAGTTTCAGAGCCCGATTTTAAAGGTCTCCTTGTCTCTAGTACGCTGCCAAAGCACTTCCCAGGCCCATGCAGACTAAAGAAGCCCTCCAGAGGCCTTCGCTCATATCAATTTGTCCATGCCAATTCTGCCCCAGAACAAGATTGGCGGCAACATGGAAGTAAAGTAGCGACTGCCTAGACGAGCCTCCCAAGCAAGGGAGCTCATACAAACCTGGCAGCCTCCCCTATTGGACGCAGTCCACCCGTATTCTCTCCCTCCCTATCTGTACAGTCTCACCTTGTTTAAGTCCACTTCTTCGATGGAGTCATGTTCGTGAGCAGCGGGTGGCCGCTAATGTGCGCCTGAGTGCACAGGAATCAGCTCCTAAGGGACTTTCTCATACACTGCCCATCTGGTTGCAGGCAAGGGAGATGGTTCAAGGCTTCATCACTGCCAATAGGCAACATCTCCCTTCCCTTTCTGCATGAACCTTGACTCCCACCGAGATGTTGAAAGGCCTCTCTGAGTAGGTGCTGAGCTTCGTATCTCCCTGCCCAAGTTTACTCCACAGATGCTGAGAAGCTTCCTGAGTCCTAAGCATTTACATGGCTGAACCCACCCACTTGTCACTAACTCTCCATCTTAACAGAGATCTAATTATACTCTATCATCTCAGGTACAATAAAGAACTGATTAGAATAAATCGGTGGACAGCTTAGATCTGTATCTGGAATACCGATGAAAAACCTCAGTGTAATAGACAAACAATCCAATAACCTGCATAATCAAATAGTGGAGAAAGCAGGTACGATGGAAAAGCAAAGACCTGCAGGCATTTACTGCACAGATTACATGTCAAAGAATCAGTGTATTGTTGAATTACACACAGGAAAAGTATCACTCCTGGCGAGCCCTCACGCATCACAGCTTTCTAGGCACCAGTTGCTGTGCTGAATCTGGCCTGACCCTGCACAGCCTTATACATAAGTAATACTTAGCCTCCCAAGTACTCTCTTTGCTTCAGTGAGCCTACTCCCAGATTTCAGCATTACTTACAATCTGTTAGCTTTTGCAAGATCACTTCCGTTTCCATACTCACTAGAAACTAGTTCCAACGACCTCCCATAATGATGTAGCATTAAAATTAAAACTGTATGAGATTACCAATCGATGTATTAAATATACCTCTATTTAATTTCTCACTAACCTGCGTCGACGAGTGGGTATCACCCGACGAAAGCTCACGCTCCAAAACGTCTGTTAGTCTATAAGGTGCCACAGGATTCTCTGCTGCTTTTACAGATCCAGACTAACACGGCTACCCCTCTGATAAATATACCTCGTAAATGTCTCTACAGCTTCTAGTGAAACAACTGCTTATAAAACAACTATAGAATTGTACACCTGGGCTTGTCACTCATCCAGCTGTTACCTGCGTTCTTGCATTTATGTTTGCCACATTTAAAAGAGAAAAGCCCAGTTTATTAGTTTTCAATCCCAGCTACAAAGACAGATCTCAAGAGAGCTGGAAAGCTTCTCTCTGGGAAGGAAAGATTAAAGAGGCCAGGCTGGCATTGAAGCTATGACTCCCCTCACAGCAAGTTCTTTTTTATGCTTTTAAACAAAAAGTAAATGTAATGCCAACCTATTTGATAACTGGGATTGGTGGGCAGAGCCCATGGGAACAGAAGGACCTGCCTGCTCAGGTGAGAGGGATGCCAAACCTGACAGTGAATACACAGCCCAGGGATAGGATGTACACGTGTCCACACCCTATTGTAATAATCTTTGTACAAGGCATGTCTTTTAAGTATCATTTGAAAACCCATAATTTGCTGCTCAGTATTGTCCCTGAAGCCCTTTCATCCCCTGCTCCAGGGAAGAGCTGAGAAAGTAAAAACAGGAAATCAGCTGTTGCCACTAGTTTATTAAACAACATATGCACAAACCTCGTTAGACACAAAAATCCAAATTCTATTCTTAAAAAAAAAAAGTAAATTTTATATTTTAAGAAAAAGAAAATACATCTGGGAACTCAGGCTATTGCTAGATTTTAAAAGAGCAACTACAAAGATTAAGCACCAAGAATAGCTTTCTTGAGGTCTGGATTAAAGGTTACAACACAAAACAAAAGCACATGGGGTTAACACAGAGGAATCCACAAGCCATAAAGAAATAAAAGGGATAAACCTAATTGTGTCTTCCTAAACATTTCCTGGTCTATTTAATGATCTGGGGGGTTTTAAATAAGTAGTTTCTAGGTATAACATTAATGATTTTTCATACCTGGCCCAAGCTTCTCATAGCACAGCTGCTGCCCCATCCGCCTCTCCCCAGGAGAGCAACAGACAAAAGGAAAGTCTTTTCTCCATTTTAAAAAGTTGCAGCCTTCCCATTGGCTCTTTTGGCCAGGTGCCCATTCACTTTCTTTACCTATGCAGAGCAGTGAGACTTTTTGACCCTTTACAGATAAAGCAATCAGAGACCAGCTACTAAAAGGGATTTTATAGCTACTGGCTGGGTGAGTGTCCATAAAAGGGAGCAGCTAACCCTTCCCTTCATTTATCTCACTTTAGGTGCTAACTTTGCTTCTTCACCTTTAGCCTGAGCTGCTGCTGAAGATTTGTAAGGAAGTTGCATTTGCATTCTGGGGAAGAAAGGGGGAGGTGAGTTTGGCAGTGTACTTTTACTTTTGGAAACATAGACCAACTAGCTGCTTTGGAAAGTGAGATCCCTGTCTCCTGGATTTAATAATTCCCTTGGCTTACAGTCTTGGTCTGAGCCCTGCGGGGACTGTTCTTTTAATTCATTTCCCATACCGCCCTGCCCTGCCCTGCCCTGCCCTGCAGTGTCCATTCCCATCCCTCACTTCCCCTGCATTATTTCTTCCATTTTTATCCTGCTCCCAGCCACACAAAAAAACCCTTTAGATCCTGCAAATCCCACAAGAGAGGTAGATTTTCCCACATCACTAAAAACAAAACAAATGGTTAGTTAACATATAGAAATGGAAATTCAGTTACAATTTTACCACTAAAAGAATAAATCAAATCTTGCTTAAACCATGTAAAAATTACTTTAACTCTTGTTATAATAGACATCGCAGCTTTACATTGCTGAATTTCTATTTATGACAAACTGCTGTCATGTGTATATCACAGGGAACGTCAAAATAAATTACACCACGGTTTTGCTTTGAAAGGTGCAGACTTTGTTTAATGATTATAAAAAGTAAGTTTTAAAAACCTGGAATTTTTTAAATCACTTAAACACGGTTTTTAGAACTTTGAAACATACCATTCAAGTTAGTTATATGTCAGGATTATTGTTGGTTTTTGAAAAACTTTTAATGGAAAACTTGCTTACAGCACTAGATTTTTGACATAAATTGTAAAAAGAGGCTCAAACTAAGTGACCAAGAATAAGGTCAATTTAAACAGCAGGTGTAGCAAAATTTGCATTTTGTTTCCCTGCAAATTACCATAGTCTGTTCCGCCCCCACACACACACACACACACAATCCCACCCACAACAAACATTTTACTCACTCCCACTTTATGGCAGCAGGTTCTGCAGGACCCACGGGATCCCATTCTCACTGCAGGGCTCTACCTTGGTCCCTATTCATCCTTCTTGATGCTGACGATTTTCTGTGTTTATTCCAAAAGCACCTGCAATGTACAAGGCCCTTTAGATCAGAACATGGAGAGGACACCGACTCTGTCCAACCAAGATGTGCTCAGAGCAGGGCCACAGGGGAAAGGTACAAATGTCTTACCTCACTTCTCTGCTCCCCTGATCCATGGGACTCTGCCTGACGTAATCCAGAGCAGCCTCAGTGTTACTCTAATTCGCAGTTGCCTCCTGTAGACCCCTGTGTATCACTTCTGCACAGCATGCTCCCAACATACCCTGTATGCCAAAGGCTGTGCGTGGGGCTGGTGTACAAAGCGACATCACGAGTAATACTGAGGGCTTGGCTACACTTGGAAATGTGCAGCGCTGGGAGTTACAGCTGTGGTCGTACAGCTGTGTAGGAACAGCGCTGCAGTGTGGCCATACTCACAGCTACCAGCGCTGCAGTGTGACCACATTTGCAGCAGTTGCAGTGCTGTTGGGAGTGGTGCATTGTGGGCAGCTATCCCATAGAGCACCTCGTCCCATTTTGGCGCTGTGGGTTGTGGGATGGGGACAGAAGGGTGCAGGTCATTCTGCTTCCTGTCCTAATGCCCTGTGGTGCCATTTTGAGTCTGCAGCACGGTTTCTGTAAAAGAAATGGATCCGAGCTTCTGAGGACTTTGCTGATAAATGTCGCCAGCACATCACGTTTGGCAGTTGAGCTATTCCTTCAGCTCCAAGGTGACAGTGACAGTGATGAGTCAGACGACGATGATATAGATTCAACTGACACGCGTGACACTAAATTGCTTGTGGCAGTAACGGATGTGCTCAGCACCGTGGAACGCCGCCTTTGGGCTCGGGAAACAAGCACTGAGTGGTGGGATCACATCGTCCTGCAGGTCTGGAATGACGAGCAGTGGCTGCAGAACTTTCGGATGAGGAAAGCCACTTCCATGGGACTGTGTGCTGAGCTCGCCCCCATCCTGCCGCAAGGACACGAGATTGAGAGCTGCCCTGTCAGTGGAGAAGCGGGTGGCTATTGCAGTCTGGAAGATGGCAACTCCAGACAGCTACCGATCGGTCGCGACCAGTTGGAGTGGGAAAGTCGACTGTTGGAATAGTGTTGATGTAAGTTTGCGGGCCATTAATTGCATCCTGCTAAGAAGAACCGTGACTCTGGGGAACGTGCAGGACATTGTGGATGGCTTTGCACAAATGGGTTTCCCTAACTGTGGAGGGGCGATAGATGGGACGCATATTCTATTCTGGCCCACCCCACCAGGCATCCGGGTACATTAATCGGAAGGGGTATTTCTCTATGGTTCTCCAGGTGCTTGTGGATCACCGTGGGCGTTTCACTGACATTTACACAGGCTGGCCTGGAAAGGTGCATGATGCACGCATCTTTCGGAACAGTGGTCTGCTCAGGAGCTGCAGGCCGGGACTTTTTTCCCAGACCGGAAGATCACAGTGGGGACGTCGAAATGCCCATTGTGATCCTTGGAGACCCCGCGTTACCCCTTAATGCCTTGGCTCATGAAACCGTATACAGGGAAGCTTGACAGGAGCAAGGACCAGTTCAACTACAGGCTGAGCCGGTGCAGAATGACTGTGGAGTGTGCTTTCGGCTGTTTAAAAGGACGCTGGAGGTGTCTTTATGGGAAGCTAGGCTCAGGGGAAAGCAGCATCCCTGCGGTTATATCCGCGTGCTGTATCCTCCATAATCTTTGTGAAGGGAAGGGTGAAACATTCAGTGACAAGTGGACCTCCGAGGTTCAACACCTGGAGGTGAATTTGCCTAGCCAGAGAGCAGGGCTACTAGAGAGGCCCAGCACAGGGCTTCAAGGATTAGGGATGCCATCAGGGAGCATTTGAGGCTGAAAGCCAACAGTAATGTTTGGTGCCTTGCACTGGGGTTAAGTGCAGTGGTTACAATGATTTTCCCTTGGGGTACAGTATGTTTCTCTTTCTGCAATAATAAAAACTGTTTTAAAAGCCAAGAAATCATTTATTAAAAATACAGTACATAAAAGGGCAGGGGGGAGTAGGTGCTGAACTGTACAGTCAGATGTTTGATATGTCCTGCCTGGAGTGCTGTGCAATGCCTGCTGCACTTCAGAATTACTATGCTGCATGGTGATGGGGGTTGAGTGCAGAGGGTAAGGGTCGTAGTTCTCAGGGCTGGTAGGTGAACGTACAAGTGTGGGGGCAGCTGGTGGTGGTAAGAACCAGGATACTGGAGAAGGGGTTTTGAGCAAACACTGGGCAAAAGGGAGAGAGCTTTGGGATGGGGGTGGGTTAGCACAGGATTGATCTGCCTGCATGGCTACCAGTGACTGCATACAGTCCGTATTGGCGCGCCAGGAGGTTTATCAGCTGCTTTGTGCTTTTCTTCTTAGCCAATTCCTTTCTTCTGTTAGCAATTTCCTTTTTCCTGCTTTCTGTTTGCCTCCACTGGTGCATTTTCTCTCTCCAGTCCTGCACTCTCTTACTGTCTCTGGCATACTGATTCATAACTGCTTTCACCAAATCTTCTTTGGTTCTCCTTTGCCGCCTTCTCAAGTTATGTAGTCTCATATCTGTACTACTTAGTGCCGTAGGATTCAAAGACACTTAAAGAAACACAAATAGAAACATTTATTACAGAGGCTGCATTATAATCCCAGTGCAGAAGTTTGTAGACTCTTTGTAGGATCATTTACACATAGCTAACATGCCACAGAGAGGCCACAGCAGAGAAGACATGGTGAGTACTGGGAACTGGTCATTAATGAATCAATGTTTCTGCTGCGACTGTCAGGGCTCAATGGGGTTTCTGGGCATTGGGGAAAGCAGAGAGCAGCTGAGGGGACAGTGCACTGAACACCACCCCCACAATCGCCACAACAGTTACTCCTGGAATCGATGTTTCTGCTGCAACTCCCTTGGGAAGGGGAGCAGCCTGATAAGGGCTCAATGGGGTTTCTGTGCATTGGGGAAAGCAGAAAGCAGCTGGGGGGACAGTGCATTGAACAGTATCCCTACATTTTCCACAGGATTTTATCCTTCCAGATATATCCCTGCTCCGCGTCACCTGGGAAGAGCGGGAGGGTCTTCTCCAGCAATGTGGATTCCACCCTGGTCCCTATGCAGCTTGCCTGTGTGCAGCAATGGTCCCCCCACCCCTCACAGCACAGTGGCACGGACGCGTTAGCCTGACTGGGACAAGGACCACGGTAGCTCTCCCTATAAACTTGCACAAGCACATTGCCCACTCTCTGGCAGAAACTTTTGCAGAGATTACAGAGGAAGATTACCACAACGTGATAGACCAAATCAATGGGCTATTCCACATCTAGGCATGCATGCAGGCAGGCAGCCATAACCCACCCACCCCCTCCTCTCACAAAACATTTTCCCTACTTAAAATAAAAGCTGCTTACCGGGCACACGATCCTCTGCTTCTTCTTCACCAACAAGTTCCAGCTGCTGTGACTGGCTTGCTTCCTCCTAGCTTGAGAAGAGCTCCTGGCTGCATGCCTCCTGGGACTCCGGGGTGTCTCCTACCATCCCAGTACCCTCATTTTTGGGTTCCTCCACACCCTCACCCCCCTCCTGTCCCAGCTCTGAACTGTCCATCATGGTCCTCGGATTTGCAGTGGGGTCAGACCCAAGTATCATATCCAGCTCCTTGTAAAAACGGCAGGTCATGGGGGCAGCACCTGAGCACCGGTTTCCCTCACAGGCTTTGCAATAGGCACTCCACAGCTCCTTTACTTTAACCCTACACTGCAGCACATCCCATTCATGGCTCCTTTCCAGCATGGACTTTGATATCTGCCCATAGATATCATAATTTCTACAGCTGGAGTGCAGCTGTGGCTGCACAGCTTCCTCACCCCAAACACTGATGAGGTCCTGCAGCTCGCCATTGCTCCATGCTAGGGCTCATTTAGGGTGTGGAGGCATGGTCAGTGATTGATTGATTGCACTCCACGCCTGGCAGAGCAAACAGGAAGGAGATTTTTAAAATTCCTGGGGCAGGGCATTTAAAGGGCGGGTCACCTGAGCCCAGGGTAGTGGAGTGTGAAACGATGAGCAGAATGGCCGAAAAGGTATGCTGGGATGCCAATAGGACCCTGGAGGCCAATAACAGCGCTGTTGGTGTCCACACCTGATGAGCAGTGCTGCATCACCAGCGCTGGAATCGCTACACCCCAAGCAGACCAGGTGTACAGCCAGCGCTAGCTGGGCTTTCCAAATGTGTACACAGAGTGAGTTGCAGCGCTGTAACCCCATCACCAGTGCTGCAACTCTCCAGTATAGCCAAGCCCTAAGCTGTTGAAGCTGTGAAGGTTACAAGTCCTGATGCCAGTTCTGACATCCTCCTGCACTTCACACAGTTGCTCTCAGTCCCTATTAGTCCTTTCCCTCTTGTATTTCAGTGAGCAAAGCACAATGGGCACAACATCATAATAAGCAGCTGCTGTCATTAGCAGCAAGGAAGCAAGGCTAGTAACTCAGCCCAGCACCCTTTCTGCTGAGGATGGAGGTACTTGCTGCCCTGTATCTCCAAGGCCCCGGCCTGCCTCCCTGCACACTGAACCCATATACCAAGCACTCTCCTCCCTACTCCATCGGAGATCTGCAATTAGCAACCGGAGTTCCAGAAAAACAGCTCAGCTCAACTGGGCAAAGAAGGGGTGAGGAATAGAGGGCTGGGCATGGGAGAGAGGAAGAGAGACAGTAAGAAGTTGATAAAATGAAAGTGTAAATGAGGGGAATGAGAAACAGCATGAACAAGAATGAGTTTGTGGGGAGGACCACAACTGCAGGGGAAGGTGGATGTGAGAAAGTAAATGTGAACATAAGGACTTCCTTGTGATATTTTTCCCACAACATGTCACAGGATCATTTACATGTTTGGATCATTTACATGGATCATTTACATGTTTCTACACCTCGGGGCAATTTTCTCCCAGCACCAGATACACACAAAATCCAAATTTCAAGGCTTCGTGTAGGGTGGTTTTGTGGGGATAGGAAGGAATGGATTCTTTCTTGAGGACAAGGAGCTGCAATGGAACCTCTCCACATCTGCTACACTTTACACCCTTTTCCCTGGTGGGGAATGGCCTGTGGATCTGCTCCTATCCCTCTGCAACCTGGGGCTCAGGAGCTGGGCCTCACAGGTGCAAGAACTGAGGATCAGTTGCACCAAAGTAGGCATTGTGTCATCTATAAAAGTGGTGCTTGCTTAAAGAAATGTATTGAAATGTAAGTAGCCCCAAAAATTTATTTCCTAAAACTAGGTTTGACACTAGTCAAGAAAGGCCTAGTAAAAGTAAAGTAAAAACAATTAAAAGGTATTTTTAAAATAAGTTAGGGCATAACCCTAGATCATGTTGTAAACATGTTTTGGTCCTAACTGGTTTTTACAAATGCTTTAAATAAAACGTTAATGTTTGGAAAAACACTATCTATACTGGTAGTTATTAGCTTAGTGTTTACGCAGATGTTAATTAAGAAAATACTTAATGTTAAATAGACAATAAAAAATTACAAAATCTTTCATTATGGTAATGGAAATATAAATATGGTAAAAGGTAATGTTAATTAATTAAGAGGTGTTATTATAATTGATTAGGAAAAAAGGAGCATGCTGATTTTAGATTGGCACACCCATCCACTATCAAGGTACTGTTAGAAAAAAAATTATACCCATTCTTCCCATCCAGGGATTAATCACCCCTGCATAGATCATTTCATCTTAAAATATAAGTATGATATGCAGTAGATACCTATATTAATTATTTTACTATAAATGAAGTCTTTAATTTGATCTCTCATTGTGATATTTACTGTCCTCCACTAAACTAAATGATCTGTAATTGCCCTGTAGGCTTGAACCATAAAGTTGGTTGTATTCCTTATTGGTTGTATTCCTAATTGGTACTACATAAATCAAAGGTTACAACAGGGGGGTGAATTCTGAAATGTCTCCTTCCACCACCCAGGTGGGACTGCGTACAATTTTGCCATGTCTGCAGCCCTTCCCTAATCTAGAGCTGACACGACAGACAGCCACACTAGCTCCACATACATTCAGCAAAGGTTACCAACTGTCAGTAAATGTAAGGCCTATCAGTTAAAACTGAACAGCGAAAATTGCCTGCCACAGTCAAGACTGTCTAAAAAAACATATATCCATAAGTATAAACGGCAAGATACTCTAGGACAGTGGTTCTCAACCAGGGGTACGTACATAGAGGCTTTCTGGGAAGTACTAAACTCATTTAGATCAGTGTTTCTCAACCTGAGGGTTGTGACTCCCATGGAGGTCATGGGATGGGTTTAGGGCCGATGTTGGGGGCGGGGGCAGGGCAAGCAGGGCAATTGCCTGGGACTTAATGCCACAAGGGGCTCCGCAAAGCTAAATTACATGCTTCAGCCCCAGGCTGTGAGTCTCTGGCTTCAAACAAGGCTCACAAATGAACAACAGGCTCAAGTATCACACTGAATTGTAAGTACAATCGATTTATTTTATAACGATATGGTAAAAATGAGAACGCAGGCAATTTTTCAGTAAGAGTGTGCTGTGACACTCTTGTATTTTTGTGTCTGATTTTATAAGCAAGTAGTTTTTAAGTGAGGTGAAATCTAGGATACAGAAGACAAATCAGACTCCAGAAAGGGATATAGTAGTCTGGAAAGGTTGAGAACCACTGCTCTAGGACAATGGTCCCTGAACTGTGGGGTGTGGCCCCTTAGGGGGGAATGGAGGAACGTTCCGGGGGGCTGCACAGTGGGGACTGGCTCCACCCCAAGCCTCAGGGGGTGGGGAGAGCACCACCCAGCCCCACTTTGCCCCCAGCTGCAGGTCCTCTCTGCCCCCAGCCCAGCTCCAGCCACAGTTCTGCTCTGCCCCCAGGCCCAGCTCCACTCCAACCCCTGCTCTGGCCCCACACTAGCTCTGCCCTCATTCCCTCTCTGCTCCACCTCTAGCTGCAGCTCCTCCCCCATCCGCAGTTTTGCCCCCCAGCTCCACCTTCAGCCTGGGGTCCTCTGCTGAGTAACGTAGTAGTGCAGTAATGGAGGGGGCCTGGACAGATTCCATTACTGGTAAGTGTGTGTTTGTGGGGGGGATGACAGGAAAAGTTTGAGTACCCCTGCTCTAGGAAATATTTCCCTATTATCCTGATATCAGTCTCCTCCTCCTTTTACAGCAGTGAATTTAATACAGAGAGAGTTATCAAAAGTAGTCAAAAACAGCATTTTCTATTTTTGTTGTTCTTTTCTCTTCCCTATTGTGTGTATATTGTTTTGTCTTCTGTGAAATGGGATTGGATTTAAGAACAATAATGACAATGATGACTAGGATAATGTGATGGGGTGTTCATCCCACGCTTGCCCAGAAAGGGTTAATGAAAACTAAGATGGGGGCTAATTAACCCAACAAGCCAGAGCTGAGGGGAATTAGGTGGCCAAGTAATCCTCTGAGTGAGGGAGCCCAGCTGAGGAGGAACACAGCTAGGTTGGGGCTATAAAGGCAGGGAATTGGCAGCAGAAGGTAGAGTAGTTTGTAGTCATTCCCTGGGTGAAGGATAGTCCACAGTTACTTTCTGGAAGGATGGAGTTGGGAGACTGACAAACCCAAAGAGGGGGGAAGGTAGGAGAAGACTCAGGTAGAAAGCAGTAAAGAATAGGAATGCAGGTCTTATCTGCTGACTAGAGGGCCCCTGAACTGGAACCTGGAGTGGAGGATGGGCCTGGGTTCCCCTACCAGCCACTGTAGACATGACACAGATCAGGCAAAGAACAGTGGACTGCCTGGGATAACTTGTTCTGGAAAGATTTTGATACCCCCTGTAAGGGAGAACCACGTAGCGTCTTGGCTGGAAGGTAGAGTCACAAAGAGGAGACTGCAGTTTCTGGAGTGAGATTCGTCCTCATGGTGAGAGGATGATAGGAGAGATGCTACCAGAGGAGGGCCCAGCGCTTGGCCAGAGCTAATCCCTGGGGTGACCTGGAAGAAGTGCCACCTGTGGTGAGTGAACCCTGTGAAAGGAGGCCGCTTATGCATTCCTGGAATATTTGGATGTTCTCATACTTCTAGAAATGGTGGGGCTGCTCCCATCAGTGACATTGCCCCCAGTGGTGGGACCTTGCACACATGGTGTGTCTAAAGTGCCACATGGGGGTGCCATTTTACAGTGTGCACCATCCTGCCGTTGCTGGCATAACCTCACATGCACAGTGTGTGTGAGGACATGCTGCAGGATGGGGGTGTGTGTGGAACTGCATGCTCTTCAAAATGACGTTCCCTGTCCGGTACTGGACATAACCACATCTGTGCCCTTTCTCTTACCCCTCATCCCACTTTGTGTCTTTTCAGACTATAGGGTATGGACTTTGCCTTCCTATAAGTCAGTGCAGAGCCTAGCATGGTTTGGACGCTACTGGAATAGAAATAATGAAAGGCAGACACGCATCCCAGGGCAGTAAGAAGAGGGCACGGCAGGGAGGAGAGAGGCTTCCAGCTGTGTCGTGGACAGGGCAGATGGAAAGAAAGAGGGGTTGGACCCTCAGAAGGGGACTGAAAGAGAGACACATGCTTCATGAAGAAGATGGAGGAATGACAAGCAATATCTCACCAAATTCTGTAAGGGAGTGTGGGCTGATGGTACCCCCTCAATCACACCAGCTGGAAGTGGCAGGCCACTTGGCTCCCCCCAAGAAAACTACAAAAGGTATGAGAAGCCAAGGTCTGTTGGGAGGAATGATTATTCTGGAAAGGTCACAGAGCCTGGGGGGTGGGGGTGGGCTCTGCAGTTCTGCAAAACCTTCTGAACTTGAGGCTGCATATCCAAACCACTCGCAGATCCTAAACTTTTGGGGAATCTCCTCTCACTGATTCAATATGGTTTTTTGCAGTGTTTACTGTGGGGGTTTCCATGCTCTTATGTGTTTTTTCAAGTTTTTTTTCCCCCCAGCTATTTAATTGTACTCTCCAGTCAAGAAGGTTCTGGGCCAGGGATGGGAGGAGGTGAATTGGCTAGCTCTGGGTTTGGGAGTGAGAATGGGGAGGGGTGAATGGAATCAGGAATGAGTGTGAATCACAGAAGCCATCTCTCAAAGGAGACTCACAGGTCAGCTCACAGAATGTGATGTTTTCAGAACTTTGAGCAAAGGGTGAATTACAGGGACTTTTTTCTGAAGGCAAAAATTACACAATGTTCTTCTCTTCTTAGGGAAGGTCAACATGATAATACAGTTCCCAGGATCAATCACGCCCACTTGTGATTTTCAAAAATCACCAAGTAAAGGTTCCCATGGGAATCTCAAACACAGAAGGCTGAAGTTTTTTTTTTTTCTGGGTACTGATTCTGAGACTTGAGTTTGTTTCTGATTTTTCAAAACCCAGAACCAAATCTTGTTTTCTGATTCCAAATTCACAGCCCCTTCCCTGAGAAACTGTCAGACTTTACTGGAACCAAACATAATCACCATGTCCAAATAAAATACTAACATAAGGGTTTTGATTAAAAAGACTTGAGAAATATAGGGTTTTCAAAGCTTTCAGGCCCTAAACAAATTAAGATTGGATTTTGCTAGCAAAGGCTGTGCCTATGATTATCCCTTGCAGAGTTCCAGTGTAGTTTCCGTGAATATACTGGTCCACTTCTGTTCCAGAGAATCTTACTAGAACTGTGATTAAATCAGACTGCAAACTTGATAATGTGATTTCAGCCAGAGTGGAAAGAACACTGTTCACCAAGGACTAAATTACTCCCAGTCCAATGATTTCACTGAAGTTCATCAGAGATGGATTAGACCCCATATCTTTTTAAAGAAAAATGGAGAGTCAAGTTCACTGCTGGCATGAATGGGTGTGTAATTCTATTGACTCTATTTACCAGTAGCAAATTTGTCCCTAACTACCTAATATGTAAAAAGAGCTACCTGACAACCTTTAGTTTTTACTTGAGTATTGCTCATATAGGGTTAAATTTTGCCCTCTGTTATACTAGTGTCAGTGGAGTTCTTCCAAATTCTCAATAGCTGAGAACAGAATATGGCCCTGTATCACTCCCTTAATTTTTAGAGACTATTCTTCAGGCTCTTGAAAAGATTTCAGTTGCCTCTTAAATATTTTCTTTTCTTCTATGGTAATTTAAATATTTTGCTCTATTTAAAGATTTTCTGCAATAACTCACTTTCAGATTAACCTTTAATGAGTATTAAGAAACACAGTTACTTTGATTTCTTTTTAAACTAAAACTCCTAACTGAAAAGTGTATTTTCTGCTTTAACACTATTTTATTGAAAATCCTCTCTGACCCTTTCCTTGCTGTGTAACTTAACAAGTGCTTTCTGGACATCTCTCAAACTTCTTTCCTCTCTTATGCAAAAATAAGCCAGTATCTCAGTACAGTGACTTTAATTTATCTGACTCATTAAGGAAAACTACATTTAATAAAGAAAATGAGAAATTAAAAAAAAAATCTATACCTCAAATGGGCACTTGGTGGCAGCAACAGAGTTAGAATAGGAAAGGAATGGTCATGCTTCATAATGTATCGCTGAGTAGAATTTTGGATTCTGTACACTAATATTTCAAGGGTTGGGTTGTGTTTATTATTCCTCCCCCCCCCCCCCCCAAAAAAAATTTAAAGAAATAGTTGCTGGTAAAGGACACTTTTAATGAGAAGGAGCAGTCTGGTCTAGTGGTGTTAGCACAGGCTTAGCAGCTGGGACTCCAGAGTCACAATTCTATCTGACACCAACTCTCTTTGAACTTGGGAAGTTTGAGGCTCTGCCCTGTTCACTCCCTCCGTTGCTTGCTCTCACTCACTTGCTCATTTTCACCAGGCTGAAGATGATGGTCCCTTTTCGACCAGGTGTTCCAGTTGAAAACTGAACACCTGGCAAACCTACTTTACTTTCTCCTGCTTTGGTTCCCCCCATGTTAAATGGGAATAGTAGTACTCTTCATCAATCTCATATAAGAGTTGTGAATAGTAAATGTCTGTAAAATGCTTTGAAGATGAAAAGTGCTATAACAGGGCTAAATATTATTAATGAACATGTTCTTAAACTTAACCAGTTCCAAAGATGAAAGTAATTATTAATTTCTCTGAAGAAGACAGCTATCTCATGAAAGATGTTGTGTGCCCCCCTCCACTTTCCATTCCTTTAGTGTGTCTGCTTCTGGTAGTGTAATTGCATGTCACTCAGTGTTGTTTTAAAAACAATCTGTGTGATGTTGCCGTAAACTACAATTTATGTCCCATGATTACCAATGCAAAAAGAGTGTAATTTAAAAACAAAGACGAGGGAAGCCATCTCAATTTTGTTTTATTTTCTAATAATATAATAGTGTTAGCCATGCAATCAGAACAATGTGTATCTCATAGCATTATGAAACTAGTTCCAGTTGTGAAAAATAAATATTAAAGCAGCTAGAATCTCCTGAGAACCCAGCTGGAACCCATGAAGACTGAGGTAGAATGGGAAGGAAGAAGAGAGGAGGATGCAGAAGAGTCCAGCCACTAGTTCTTGAGATTCTTCAAGCCACTAGCCAGACAAATTGCAATAGGAGGGCACCACTAACAGGGCAAATTCTCTGTCCTTACTCAGGCAAATGCTCATGAAAGTTAAGAGGAGGTTGTTTGGGCAAAGACTGAGTAAGGATCTCAGGATTTGGTTTCTGTGAATAAATTGCTTCAGGTAAGATTGTACTATGTTTGTCTTACCAGGAAAGTTTTCTCAAGGCAGGTTTTCAATGAGACTATTGAAAACACCTGAGCCTGATCTACACTTGTATTTATACTGTTGCTAGCACCAGTGTAGCTGTTCCTGAATAATTTATCTAATTGATCTGTAAATACCTAATCAGGATGGGATTCTAAAAATCAAGTCTTATGCCAAAAGTCTCAGCAAATGAAATGTTCTACAAGCAGGGTCGGTGCAAGGAAGTTTTGTGCCCTAGGCAAAACTTCCACCTTGCGCCTCCCCAGCCCTGCAGCAGCTCCTCGCCCTGAAGTGTGCCCCCGCCCCTGCGGAAGCTCCCCACCCCCTGGCCCGAGGAGCCCTGCAGTACCTCCCCACCCCAGCTCACCTCTGCTCTGCGTCCTCCCCGAGCACGCTGTCCTGCTCTAATTCTCCTCCCAGGCTTGCGGCACCAAGCAGCTGATTGGCGCTGCAGGCCTGGAAGGTGGGAGAAGTGAAGCAGCAACTGTGCAGTGGAACTCCCAGGCTGTCGGTGGCACTCTGACCCAGGCATGGGTGGCAAGTTTGTAGAAATTTTGGTGGTGCCCAGAACTTGCCCCCCCAAACTCCACCCCCACTTGCCTAAGGCTCTGGGAGGGGTTTGGAGGGGAGCTCTGGGGTGCAGGTTCTGAGCTGGGGATTAGGGTGCAGGCTTTGGGATAGTGTTTGGGTGCAGGCTGGGGGTGGGGGGTGTAGGAAAGGGTGAGGGGTGCAGGCTCTGGGAGGGAGTGCATGCTCTGGGAGGGAGTTTGGGGATAGGAGGGAGTGCAGGGGGATGAGGGTTGGGGCTGAGGATGAGGGATTCATGATGTGGGGGGGCTCAGGGCTGAGGCAGAGGATTAGGGTGTGGGGCGCTGAGGGGTTTGGGGTGTTGGAGAGACTCAGGGCGAAGGCGGAAGCACAAGGTAAGGGCAGCCTGCCCTGCCAGTGGAGATGGGGGCACTAGGACCTTGGGGCAGCAGACAGTAGTTCTGTGGGGAGCCGCTCTACTCCAGCAACAGAAGCAGGCATGGGAGAGACGCTGCGCTGCTTTCTGTGAGGCACGGACGCAGACCTGCGGGGGGCCGGGGCCTGGTCCAGGCAGGGCCCGGGGAGAGAGTGAGCTCCAAATATTGCTGGAGCAGGGCCCCCAGCCCTGAGTATTGCTGGTGCTTGAGCACCACAGACATATAGAACCTGCCCCCTATAAACCCTGGGCTGCTGGCTGCCGCGGTGGCACACTGACCCAGGGGACACCTGGGCTGCCCGCTGCCAATGCCGCCGGCAGCTCAGAGTCCCTCTCGATCCCAGCAGCAGCCACTCAACCACTTAAAAAAAATTTGGGGGTGCTGCTTTTTGGTGCCCCCAAATCTTGGCACCCTAGGCAACTGCCTAGTCCGCCTCAGTGGTTGCACCGGCCCTGTCTACAAGCCCCTCAGAGAAGCGTTGGGCAGCAACTTCTGGTTAAATGTGTTCTTCCAACCACTTTCACTGTCTCAGAGCTTTATGCTTAGCTTCATCTCTCAGAACTCTATTTTGTGTGGATCACTAAATGCAAGTAACCTGCTCATTATTCTGCCTATTGATCTCGCCAGCTAGAGGACTTAAGCCCAGATTTAAAACCAAGGGAAATCTCCATATTTCCTCTTCCATATTTCATTCAAGCACCTATTTGACTTTCTCTGTAGGCACATCCATGAGAAACATAAATTCCATGAGCCTATTGGGGGAAGATTGTGTGGAGAAGAGGTCTATCTCCTAATCTATATTTTGCAGGGCTCCTTTCATGGCAGCAGAGGCACAGGCACAGGGGAGGAGGCATGGTTTTAGCGAGCTTCTGTATTTGAAGAAGGCACGTAAAAAGAGGAGCCCTGGCACAATCACCAAAGGGCACATTTTGCAGGTGAAAACACAAATGATAAAAAAAAAAATTATGGGAGTTAGTAGCCTAAATACCTTTTAAAAATCTGGTCCTTTGGGCCTTTTTAAACATCATTCTCCAATTCCACACTCATACGATAAATCTATCAACCTTCCCCTTTCCCATGTCTTCTAAAAAAAAAAACAACAATGCCAGGCCCGACCAATTAGGACTCCAGCTTTTGCCACTCTTGTGCCTCATCCTTGGACTGTATTGGAGTTCTCTCTACCTACCTCTCTTGGGTTTTTATGTCGTGCCTGTCACCATGGTATCAAAAGGACTGTGGTATCTACAATAAATCCAATTTCAGTTGTAAGCTCCTCAGGGCAAGGGCTTATCCAAAGTATGTACTTTGTAAAGTGCTGTGCTCATCTATGAAATTTTATCAATAATAAAAAGTGGGACAGGCAATCCAAGATTGCACATAATTTAGAGGACCAAAACATGAGCTCATATAGTTTGTGAGGGAGGAAAAAATGTTCATGCTATGCTGATGTCTTATTGGAAGGAGGTGTAAAGGGTCACCCAGAGCATGCATTGGAGAGGGCAGAATAGAATCTGAAATCCCTCTCAGTCAAAACAAGCAGATGCAGGACTCCTGTGGCTGAAAACCCAAAGTTGTGCTTGTATCTTTATGATTTGAGATAGTGGAAATTCCAGCTGGTGCAAGAACATGCAGACAATTGTGGGTTCATCGGCCCTAGCACTGTGGAAATTGCAAACTTCTGAGCGCTATGTATAGTTTGTAATTTGTGTCGGTACAGAGGCAGGGTCTTGAGAGCAGACTGAGACTTTCTCTTCATGCATGTCTGTATGCACAAAGTTCAACATCAGATGGAGGACATTTTGGGGGGGGATTCAATCTACCCTGTTTCCAGTGGAACCTGCCACTCAGATGGAGCCTCTCATCCAGCTCCACCCCCTTTCTTTTAGTGCAAATCTCTTCTTGCATACTTTTTCCCCACTACCCGTCACTGAAGCGCTTGCTTGCATATAAGCAACTGTCCACCCATCTCCCTCTCTCCCAACAGTTCCCATTTCAGCATCTCCCACACCAGTGATGGGGGACAGATGCTCCTCACTGTAGCTCGGAGGTCCATGGAAGCATTTGACATTCTAGGGATCCTGATAAGGATAAAATCCCAGGACTTTAGCCAAAACCCCACTGCTCAGAGCTCTTTCTGCTCAGTCGCTGTTTCTCAGGCTCCTGCCTCCTCTACCTTTGCTTCACAATGTGGCTCTTCCCTTCTCCCCCCAGTTTCTGGCAGTGCAGGTGACTTGGATCAGGTATGCAACTGCTTGCTGGTGATTTCCACTGTCAAGTCCTGGTAGGAGGCAGATTTCAGGAACCTGGGATAGGAATCCTTCTCCATCAAAGTGCGAGTTTTCACCTGTGCAGCATCGAAACAAGAAGTAGTAGCCACTGTCAGGTTCTTCCGGGTTATTTCTCTGGTTTCATGGTCAATATTCACCTGTGAGGAAGGACAGGACACACAATATTCTTTTGGTGTGGGAACATTATCCTATGCAGAGGGAAATGATTTCCCTTCCTAAATAAAATGGGGGCATGACTGTAAATATTATGTATGGTCTTCCGGGAAGTCACATGATGTGCCTTCCATATAAGACAGCACTTGGTGTGTGGGAACTAATTTTCCCATTTTATGAGCAGGGAAAGCACATCACTGTCACAAACTTATGTTAAATAAGTAAAACAGTTCTCAATTCCATGCCCATACCATAAAATGCAAAGCTAGAAATAATTCTGACCTCTTTAGGTGCTTCATTTTGAACAAACTCCTTAAAAATCCTGTGGGCCTTGGATGACAGTTTAGTTTTTGACCGGGACTTTTTAAACTCCTCACAAGCCAGCCAAAACTCAAGGTTCTCCTCACTGAACTCTGTCTTCAGGAAGGCATGGAATGTAGCCACCCCATCTGTGAAGAACAAGGAAAATTAGATTTAGGGATGGAAGAAGGAGAAAAGGAAGCAGCTTCATACAGCTTTGGGAGATGAGGAATGCTGCCAGGTTTTAAAATACATCTTGCTTATTGAGTAATTTAGCATTATTGAAAGGTCTCTCTTGGAGTTCAGACCATGACATAGTAAGATTCTGCTTCACCCTGGACAGATTCCACCATTCTCAGATTATTTATTGGCCTCTGGGTTCCAATAAACCACTTTCCCACAGACAAGCATGGAACAGGGCATACCCTGTGTCTCCAGCATGTTCTGCATGTCTGACCTTCTATAATGGTTCTCCAAAGTGTATTCCCTGGGGCTTTGGAACAGATTTCTGTAGATCCATCTATCTAGGTATTTCTATGCCCTCCACGAGTATCTGAGCACATCTGAGTGGTGACTTTCTCCTTCTTCTTGGCTCAGTTGTACAGGGAACAAGTCACAAGCCATGCAGAAGCACACATGCTCCATGTTCAAGAGAGTGAGATGTCACATCTCCAAATGTACTTGTTAACCAAAAGGGGTGACAAAGTTTGGGTTGTGCTGAAACAAGGAGCACATCAGTAGAGAAGAGCATCTCTGCTGTGGAGTCATTTCTATCATGTCAGTAATATTTTCAGTCCGCTTTAGTTTGAAGATTTGTCATTTCTAATGTCACTTATTTAACTCCTGGGCACTGTGACCACATAGGAAGGAGATACACTTTGGAATCAGGTGAGGGTTATTTCTGAAAAGTACTTACGTGTGTGTTTGTGTATGAGAGAGATTTTCTTACTGGGACTCTAGTGCATAGCACAGCCAGTACTTCTGCAAGTACAGACACTCTTGATGGCAGGATGGATATGCTAAAATCACACAGAATCAGTACTTCTCCACTGCTGAGTGTTTTTTTTCCTACCATTCTGGAGGGAAGCTGTTGAATTCTCCTTCCCTAAGAAAATTCTGAATAGTACAAGTGGTAACATTGTCTCTCAGCCCCAAAGTTGTTAAACAATATCCATTTTCATGGGTCTCTACTGAATGTGCATTGAAACTGGAATGGGTAATAACTTTAACCTGCAGGACAATTTACAGTCCAGGTTCTGACAAAGTGATACATCCCACTGACATAACATCAGCGTGATAATGTTTATGCTCCAATAAGATGGCATTGCATTGTGATGCAACATCTCGGCCAGAAAGAGGACCATGCCTGAAAAATGGCAACCCTGCTTGGCCATGCAGCAGTTCGGTTTGGTTTTTACTCAGCTTGTTCAGACAGTTATCTGCTCCACTGTCCTCTTTGCATCAAACAATACTCTCAGGAGGGAGAAGGAAGCAGTTCTTAAAGACCAACCTTTCTTTTATTCTAGTCTGAGAATGGACAAACATTGCCTATTGTGCTGAACTTATGCACACGGTTAACCCTTAGTCTCCCCTCCCACTCAGTCTTGGTGTACTTTCGCCCTTCATTCTGTCATACAAGAGACTCATACTCACTTTTACTCTTCAGCAGGTGATCAAAGGACTTCTTCCATTCTAGTGCTTCCTCTGAGGAGTTTCTGGAGAGGAAAAGTAAAGTTAAGTATTAACCTTGTTTTATGGAAACAAACTCTAACAAGTGTTCAATCTGGCCAAATTCTCAGGGATAGAAAAGCTCCATGGCAGAGGCTACTGTGTTAGGGGAAGAGGAGAGGACTGCATCACTCCATAGAAAACTAAAGTAAGAGACCCAGCAATCTTATTACCTCTGGGGTCTTCTCCCTTTCTCTCTTTCTTTCTGCCTCTCTCTTACACTTCCAGATGACTCGCCAGATCTTAGCTCCATAGTGTAGCTATGGCCAGTTTTTCCATATAAAGATTCAAAAGAGCCAATTCCAGCTGGTACAAGCTCTGGCAAAGAGTTTCCCTTCTAATAGTGAGGGTCCTGGTTCTAAGGTTGAGTACAGTCCACAGATAGTCCAGCAGCTGGTTGGGGGACTTCAGTAATTGGTAAAGTCCACTTTGGTGTCTAGCCTGAGGCTGGGACACCACACTGTGTCCCAGATGCCACTTGCTAGGACTCCTGTTGTCCAGTCTGGTTTTCTCTGGTAGAGCTGGGTAATAAACATTCCCTCTGAAAATTTGGGGGTGTGGCTTAGTAGGTGGCGAGCTGTGAGTTCTGCTGATGTATTGTGCTTTCTTCCTCATATGGAGAGGGGCATGAACATGATCCAATCCCAGGGCAGTCATTGGGGACCAATACAACTCTCTCATGATACAGTGCTCTGCTGCCTATGTCTACCCATGTACAGCAGCCGGGGGCCTGGGCTTTGTTGGAAGAAGGCAGGCTTGGCTTACCTCAGTTTGGTGCCCTGCTCAGATGTGTTGAAGCTGTCAGCCTCATGTCCCAACTCTGGTTTATGAACCAGGATCCCTAAACGGGTCTTGAGTTGTTTGGCTCTGAAAGACAGAAGAGGAGCAGATGGGTATGGAATAGATACTAAGAGGCAAGGAATGGACACTAGGAGGTGGAGGCACATGCTCATCAAACTGAGGGAAGGCCTGTTGCTAGGACAGGCTTGCTAGCATTATATCCTTACAGAAAAATGCCTCGGGATGCAGTTACCTAGCATTCTCTCTGAATCCAGCATGGATACACAGGGCCAAATTAAACACTGATAGAAATAGGTACAGCTTCATGACTCTAGTGGAATTTCAGCCCCTTATTCCTGTAATTGGTTTAGCCCACTGTTATCTTTAGTATGAGTTATTGTGTGCCTTTATATGAATTAAAATCTTTCTTTGCCAATCCCACCCTTTGCCACCAGAAGCCACTAGAAAACTCTCAGTAACTTCTTGGGAGATCGTTTTTCTTGTATACACATAGAGAGCATGTGTGAAGGTGTTTGCCTGGTTAGTGTACAGCAGGGGTCAGCAACTCTCAGAAGTGCTGTGCCGAGTCTTCATTTATTCACTCTAATTTAAGGTTTCGCATGCCAGTAATACATTTTAATGTTTTTAGAAGGTCTCTTTCTGTAAGTCTATAATATATAACTAAACTATTGTTGTATGTAAAGTAAATAAAGTGTTTTTAAAATGTTTAAGAAGCTTCATTTAAAATTAAATTAAAATGCAAAGCCCCTCGGACTGGTGGCCAGGACCCGGGCAGTGTGAGCGCCACTGAAAATCAGTTTGCGTGCCGCCTTTGGCACACATGCCATAGGTTGCCTACCCCTGGTGTATGGTATAGAGACAGCTGCCTGCCCTATCTGGCCCTTTCATTATCCCTCTGGATTCCTCTTCACTCTGGTGTTTGTTGGTCAATCTCTGCTCTACTCTCCTGATCCTCTTGTCCTAAGTACTTTTCCCTTCTGCTCTGGAGTCTCAGGGAAAATAGCGAAACTGCTCTCTTCTCAACAGCAGTATTGAGTTCTGCTGTCTCTGCCACACTATGCAGATATCCCATACCACAGTGTCTCTGGAACACTACTGAGCTATCTCTGTGCCACATGCAGGAGCGGTGCCAGGGTTTTTGGCGCCCTAGGTGCAGGGCCAGCTCTAGCCATTTCACCGCCCCAAGCCAGTCCTGTGGCTCCAGTGGACCTGCCGCAGGCATGCCTGCAGATGCTCCACTGGAGCCGCAGGACCAGCGGACATTTCGCAGGCACGCCTGCAGGAGGTCCACCGGAGCAGCCTGCTGCCCTCTCCAATCCTGGCGCCCTAGGCGACTGCCTAGGTCACCTAAATGGAAGCGCCGGCCCTGGCCACATGGTCTCTGCGGCAGTACTGGTGCAGCTGCCTGCAGTGGTGTCTCTGCACCAGCACAGAGACAGCTCCTTGCCACAGCATCTCTGCGACAATATTGAGACACCTCCCTGCCAGTGCATCTTTGCGACAATACAGAGACAGCTACCTGCTATATCACCTTCTCCCTAGAGTACCATCCCTAAGAAAGGGTACGGATCAAACGGTATTTATACTACTGCTTATACAAGGTCTCAGAGGATTGTTATAAAAATTATCAATTCGATGCCAAACAAGTACACCTCTGTGTCGATATGACATGACCCGATATAACACAAATTCAGATATAACATGGTAAAGCAGTGCTCCAGGGAGGCAGGGCTGTGTACTCTGGTGGATCAAAGCAAGTTCGATATAATGCTGTTTCACCTATAATGTGGTAAGATTTTTTGGCTCCTGAGGACAGCATTATATCAAGGTACAGGTGTAGCACAAGACTTTACATCCACATCATTGTTTATTTGAAATATGCTTCATGCTGTCGGAGCGAAGCAAGTTCTACAGTTGAAGGGGGTAGCAAGACAAACCTCAAGCATTTAAAACAATATAAAAGCAGTACTACCTCTTCATATTGCTTACCCCTACATTCCCCTCCTCCCTGGTACTATATTGTTAAGTTTTACTGCTTGAACCACTGTTAGCTATGATTTAAACACAGTGTATGTCCCAGTTTTACAAATGCAGCATCATTGCCCAAGCAAAAGTGGCCATAAGATCTAGTACTGAATCTAATATTTCTGTAGCGACAAGTCCTTTATTTCCCAGAGTTCTAGTATTTCAAAATCTCTTACCTCTCCAAGCAGGTGGAAAGTGCAGCTAAACCCCGGCACATGCTGAGAACTGGGCAAGCAGGAGGGTAGGTAGCTGACAACAGGTTTAGTCCTTGTCACTGGAATGAAAAGCAACAAGCAGCTGCTGCAGTTCTGTGCTGTAGCCTGGAAGCAGGGCCTGGGAGCTGTGCTTTATATCACATGGGAAGTGGGAGGGGTTAACCACACACAGCTCCAGCCTCTAGCCAACCAAAAGCTCTGACAGGAGTAAGAAAATTTGATAATGGTTTAGGTGGGTTTCCTTTGTGTGTGTTAAGAGAGGGAAGTGGGGGAGAATTAGAGCTGTCCTTGAATAACACAGTCCTAACCTGTTCCCAGATAACAGGAAAAACAGGCTATTTTCCACCTATAAACTATATCTGCTATGTAAACATCAGAAGCTGCTAGCATTGTGACTGCCCCTAGACTCTCTGCCGTGAAAGAAGAAGTATATGCTGTTACAGATGGCTGGAGAATGGGAAGTTTTTCTTTTTCTTAAAATAAAACAATCTGTTTAATATACAATATATGAAAAGCAAAGCAGTTATTAGCTAAGTACTACTGTCTGGAGACCACTTAATCCTGTCTGCCCTACAGATACGAGCATGTTGGGAGAATACCAGGTACAATGTGCTTGTCCTTACTGGAGTTTAAACAATGGGCCAGATTCACTGGTGCATTCAGGCAATTGGTTTACAATCTCCAGAGCAGTGCAAAGCAGCTGGCGCATGTGGGTGAAACTGGCCCAGTTTCTGCCTTGCATAGTCAATGGGGCAAAATGGTGTTTTAACCATGCCTCCAAATCACGCGAAACGTCCAAGCTGTGGCACAACTCAGAGACACTAGTTAAAACAGGGTTTGGCCTCACCTATATTTTGAAACCATGCAGAAGGACAATCTTAGTTATTGAAACTAGATCCCCCGATATGTGCAATGTGCACTGGATCATAGTTGCAGACTCTGTTTCATTCTGCTCTGCATGTGGTGAAGGGAGAGGAGGAGACAAGAAGAGGAGAGAAATATAGAGTAAGGGAAAAGATACCATGGTAATAGGCACAATGTGAGAACCTGACTAGGAGAGAACAGAAGAACAGAGAAAATAAAACCAGGGAAAGAGAGAATGGAGCAGGAGATAAAGAGAGAAGAGCTAAAGAGAATAGATTCATAGATTCTTGGGCTAGAAGGGACCTCAAGAAGTCATCGAGTCCAGTCCCCTGCCATCATGGCAGGACCAAATACTGTCTAGACCATCTCTGATAGACATTTATCTAACCTACTCTTAAATTTCTCCAGAGATGGAGATTCCACAACCTCCCTAGACAGTTTATTCCAGTGTTCAACCACTCTCACAGTTAGGAACATTTTCCTAATGTCCAATCTAAACCTCCCTTGCTGCAGTTTAAGCCCATTGCTGCTTGTTCTATTCTTAGAGGCTAAGATGAACAAGTTTTCTCCCTCCTTCTTATGACAATGGGGCAAAGAGGTAGAGAGAGGTCAATTTTCTGAAAATTTTTCATGGTAGGAGGGAGACTGTACTGCAACCTGATAGTGCCCCCACATTCCCATGATGTTATAACAAGCAGAACGTCACTCCTTCTAAGGCCACACCAAGGGCTCCACTGAAACAGCCAAATGCGTAATAGAACAGCTTCTGACAGAGGTGCGGCTATCAAGAATCAGGATCCTGCTGCTGCACCATCTCATATGCCATATTGTACTGCAGTGCTGGAGAGAGAAAGGGAAGCAAGAGAGACCTGCAGACAGAGATCAATGGGAAACAGAGATATAGCAGAGGATAGATGGATGGATAGGATGCAATTGCCATACCAATATTCTGTCTGAAGCAGTGACCAGGATCAGATGCTAGAGGAAGGTGTAAAACCCCTGTGGTGGACAAACATGACAGACAGACAAGCAGCGTCTAAAGCTCTCTGCTGAGGCTACGTCTACACTACGGGATCATTTCGAATTAGCTAAAACCAGTTTTATTAAACAGATATTATAACGTCGATTGTGCGCGTCCACGCTAGGCACATTAATTCGATGGTGTGCGTCCATGGTCCGAGGCTAGCATCGATTTCTGGAGCGGTGCACTGTGGGTAGCTATTCCGTAACTATCCCATAGTTCCCTCAGTCTCCCCCGCCCCTTGGAATTCCGGGTTGAGAGCCCAGTGCCTGATGGGGCAAAAATAATTGTCGCGGGTGGTTCTACAAATGAACAACAGGCTCAAGTATCACACTGAATTGTAAGTACAATCGATTTATTTTATAATGATACGGTAAAAATGAGAACGCAGGCAATTTTTCAGTAAGAGTGTGCCGTGACACGCTACCCTAGCAGAGTCACATAAAACCTAGCTCCAAGTATCCTACCATAGCCATGTAACCGTAGCTCCAATTACCCTACCCATGGCCACCCAAACCCTAGGGTGGGGAGCCCTACCCATAGCAACCACAACCCTACCCACAGGAACCCTCACTCTAGGGACCCTATCCTTAGCAACCCAAACCCTAGCTCCAAGTACTCTAACCTGTAGCTCAGTGGGCTAGATTGCCTTTATTATATTCACTGCTTTGCATTATATTCTGCTTTGCCTGATATTCAGCAGTAATGCAAGAAACTTACAGCCCTGTATCCAGTAAGAGATTAGCTTCAGCAAGTTACCATAAGGCTTTAGGCCTATGAGCTTTGAACAGATAAACTTTGCACAGATGGAAATCTCTAGTATTGGGGAGCTGAAAATAGAGTGTTTATGGGGAATTTCTGACCACAGGAACAGGACCCAGGCACAAGAGTGTCATGGCAACAAATTGATATACTTATCAGGTACAGGAACTACATCTGT